>NC_041398.2:128051039-128088539 GCF_900747795.2 Erpetoichthys calabaricus
CGGGAGTGCATCCCAGTCACGTGACTGGAAGAAGCGATGTGCTCCCGGGATGAAGAAAAGGACTTTGCCCTGACCCGGAAGGAAAACGGACTTGTGGGTTTGGCTTGGAGCCACTTCCGGGTCAGGGTCTATAAAAGGACTCTGGGTAAGCCCAGACACTGAGCTGAGCTGGGAGGTAGGGTGGCGACGTGTCTGGGAGAGGAGGAGTATTGTTATTATTGAGAGTTTATTGTATATGAGTGTGGAGTGGAGGGTGCTTTGTGCACAGTATAAGATTATAATAAAGTATTATTATACTTTCACCTGGTCCGAAGAGTGGTACCTGAGGGTTCGAGAGGTGGACAACACGCATATCTGCTACAACACACACACATAAACATTTATATACATATACATATATATACATATCTACATATACACATGTACATATATATACACACACATACATAAACACACACATAAGACTTACTGAGTGAAACGGGCTTTCATTGACAATCATGTTACGTTATTTTTAAAATGTTTCCTTTTTTTTTCATAACCTCTTTAACACACTACTTCTCCGCTGTGAAGCGCGGGTATTTTGCTAGTATATATATTATATATATATTATATATATATATATATTATATATATATATATATATTATATATATATATATATATATATATATATATATATATATATATATATATATACACATATACACACATACATGCAGTTTTAATAACACAGAAATCAATATAAACATTAACATCATTATCATATGAGAATATGAAGTAATATATAAGAAGCACATTTCATATAAATATAAATTATTAAACAGTAAAATCTTCTTCTGTAATTTGCTACCGTGGCAATTTGTGTGTCTGTCCAGGATTTTAAATGACCTGTAGCTCGCAAACCGTTGCACCTATACACTTGAAATGTGGTACACATATAGTACGTCACGTCTACTATCCGCTTTATGGGTGATGATTGTTTTAGTCTTTTTATCTTTATTTTATTTTATTGTACAATCAAGTCCTATCTGCGCACAGCAGGGCAGCCGTGGGCGGATGCGTATGGTGTATTCAGTCGATGTTATCGTGCATTGCGCTGTCACTGGTATTTTGATAAAAGAATTTGAACAACATATAAGAAGCGTATAAATTATTAAACAGTAAAACATTAACATTTAAGAAGTAAAGTTACATTAAGTACTACTGCTGTGCCTTCGGGTATACCTCATTTTTTGTTTGCCCATTACATGCTTAAATGTATACATTTTTTGGTGCACCTACCCGAGAACACGCGACATATAACCGAGCGTGGGAGAAGCATGGATTTTAAACACACGTTGAGTTGATGTGCTGGTCTCCCTCGTGAAATAACTGGTAATGTTTGACTAAAATCTACAGCGAGTAAAACGACATTAGCTCCTATTTTTTTTTTTTACGATCTCTGAGATGTTGCTTTTTTCGGTTCAAGGCTTCATAAGCTCTTTTATGTTGTATGGTGTACTTATCCCAAACCATCATCTTTGAATGTTGCAAGACTTTCGCCTTGTATGTAGATCGGGGTAATTACATTCATTGCATTCCTAGTCTGAATCACAATCTGATTGTATGGGTGGTTACCTGGCACTGTAGGGTTGCCACCCGTCCTTTAAAATACGGAATCGTGCCGCGTTTGAGAATGAAATTGCGCGTCCCGTTTTGAATCAATACTGGACGGGATTTATCCCGTATTTTTTTTTATCATTTTTTTTTTAAAGCAGCGTCTCATGCAAATCATCCCACACGCATTTTATGAAGATGCCTCCTTTCCTACTTTTGATTGGGTAATACTTGATGTCATCGTTAGTTTGATTGGTGTTTTTAACTGTCCAGTGAGTAGGGCGTGTCTTTCAACCGTAAGCAGATTTTTTGCACTGGTATCACTGACCGACGACGGCGACGTTATACGTCAAAAATAAATTACGATAAATGACGATTTTAGCGATACTTTATTACGACAGCGGCTACATAGACACGATCAAATAAAAACAAAAAAATCAAATAATCATTCTACATTTTCAAAACGTCGAAAAAACGACGGAATGAAAAAAAGGCCCACCCGACGACCCACCCATTCCATTTTTATATATATAGATACACATACATATATATATATACACACATACATATATATATACACATACATATATATCTATACTAATAAAAGGCAAAGCCCTCACTGACTCACTCACTCACTGACTGACTGACTCACTCATCACTAATTCTCCAAACTTCCCGTGTAGGTGGAAGGCTGAAATTTGGCAGGCTCATTCCTTACAGCTTACTTACAAAAGTTAGGCAGGTTTCATTTCGAAATTCTACGCGTAATGGTCATAACTGGAACATATTTTTTGTCCATACACTGTAATGGAGGAGGCGGAGTCACGTATCGCGTCATCACGCCTCCTGCGTAATCACGTGAACTAAAAACAAGGAAGAGATTTACAGCACGAGTCAAACGCGGGAACGAAGGTAAATGACGTTAATTTTTGACTGTCTTTTAATACTGTGTAAGCATACATATTAACACATGTGCAATTAAACGTGTGCATTTACGGGGTGATTTCTCAGGCTTAAAAGCTCGCCTTTTATCAAACGCGGGAACAAAGGTAACTGACGTTGTTCACTGTCTTTTAATACTGTGTAACCATACATATTAACACATGTGCAATTAAACGTGTGCATTTACGGGGTGATTTCTCAGGCTTAAAAGCTCGCCTTTTACTAAAAAGGTAAATGCAAAACTATTTTCAATCAGTTTAATGAAACGCTCCCGTTAAGGATTGCAATAACATATTCGCGAGATAAAAGAACGAAGTAGGGGGAAATGACGGAAGAGCCGCAAACAGCGAAGAGCAAAAAATTAATTAAACAATTGAGAAGGGAGCGAGTGAAGCATTCAAGCATGTTCATAAGGGAAACAAAGCACGGTGTAAAACGTAAGTTTAAATTAAGTTTATAGAAACGCTCCCGCTGCGGATTGCAATAACATATTCGCGAGATAAAAGTTTAATGAGAAGACACGAGGTATAAACGAACCACACGCCGTGGCGCAACGTTAGGGGCAACAGTTTCAACCATTCTATGATCTGCTTCTCGCAACTGAAAGACGGCACATGGCGGATGTTAGCCGACTTGCTGACCGCAACATTAGGGGCTTCAACTCTGGCGCTGACGCCACATCTCAGTGCCAACACTTTCCAGACTCTACTTAAAAGACACGCCCTCCTCACTGGACAGTTAAAAAGACCAATCAAACTAACGATGACATCAAGTATTACCCAATCAAAAGTAGGAAAGGAGGCATCTTCATAAAATGCGTGTGGGATGATTTGCATGAGACGCTGCTTTAAAAAAAATGATAAAAAAATACGGGAGAAATCCCGTCCAGTATTGATTCAAAACGGGACGCACAATTTCATTCTCAAATGCGGCACGATTCCGTATTTTAAAGGACGGGTGGCAACCCTACAGTGCCAGGTAACCACCCATACAATCAGATTGTGATTCAGACTAGGAATGCAATGAATGTAATTACCCCGATCTACATACAAGGCGAAAGTCTTGCAACATTCAAAGATGATGGTTTGGGATAAGTACACCATACAACATAAAAGACCTTATGAAGCCTTGAACCGAAAAAAGCAACATCTCAGAGATCGTAAAAAAAAAAATAGGAGGTAATGTCGTTTTACTCGCTGTAGATTTTATTCAAACATTACCAGTTATTCCACGAGGGAGACCAGCAGATGAACTCAACGCGTGTTTAAAATCCATGCTTCTCCCACGCTCGGTTATATGTCGCGTGTTCTCGGGTAGGTACACCAAAAAATGTATACATTTAAGCATGTAATGGACAAACAAAAAATGAGGTATACCCAAGGGCACTGCAGTAGTACTTAATCTAACTTTACTTCTTAAATGTTAATGTTTTACTGTTTAATAATTTATACGCTTCTTATATGTTGTTCAAATTCTTTTATCAAAATACCAGTGACAGCGCAATGCACGATAACATGGAGTGAATACACCATACGCATCCGCCCACGGCCGCCCTGGTGTGCGCAGATAGGAGTTGATTCTACAATCAAATAAAATAAACATAAAAAGAGTAATACAATCATCACCCATAAAGCGGATAGTAGACGTGACGTACTATATGTGTACCAGATTTCAAGTCAATAGGTGAAACGGTTTGCGAGCTACAGGTGATTTAAAATCCTGGACAGACACACAAATTGCCACGGTAGCAAATTACAGAAGAAGATTTTACTGTTTAATAATTTATATTTATATGAAATGTGCTTCTTATATATTACTTCATATTCTCATATGATAATGATGTTAATATTTATATTGATTTCTATGTTATTGAAACTGCATGTGCCTTCGGGTATACCTCATTTTTTGTTTGCCCATTACATGCTTAAATGTATACATTTTTTGGTGCACCTACCCGAGAACACGCGACATATAACCGAGCGTGGGAGAAGCATGGATTTTAAACACGCGTTGAGTTCATCTGCTGGTCTCCCTCGTGAAATAACTGGTAATGTTTGACTAAAATGTACAGCGAGTAAAACGACATTACCTCCTATTTTTTTTTACGATCTCTGAGATCTTGCTTTTTTCGATTCAAGGCTTCATAAGCTCTTTTATGTTCTATGGTGTACTTATCCCAAGCCATCATCTTTGAATGTTACAAGACTTTTGCCTTGTATGTAGATCGGGGTAATTACATTCATTGCATTCCTAGTCTGAATGACAATCCGATTGTATGGGTGGTTACCTGGCACTGTAGAGTTGCTACCTGTCCTTTAAAATACGGAATCGTCCCGTATTTGAGAATGAAATTGCGCGTCCCGTTTTGAATCAATACGGGACGGAATTTGTCCCGTATTTTTTTTATCATTTTTTTTAAAGCAGCGTCTCATGCAAATCATCCCACGCGCATTTTATGAAGATGCCTCCTTTCCTACTTTTGATTGGGTAATACTTGATGCCATCGTTAGTTTGATTGGTCTTTTTAACTGTCCAGTGAGGAGGGCGGGTCTTTTAAGTAGAGTCTGCAAACTGTTGGCACTGGGATGTGGCACCCGCTGCAGTATGCGTCCCTTATTTTTTTGTATTAAAAGTGGTAACCCTACCTGGCAGGTAACACTAAAGTTTGGTCATGAAGTTGTCTAAAATCAGCCACGTGCCCTCTTTTAATTGTGAGAAGCAGATATATATAGCCAAATTATCGTGCTTCGTTGCGGCGAAGTACTGCTTTTAATTTTTTAAGAAGAAAGTAAAACCTTTTTAAACGGATCGAAAATATACCAATAACAATTTGTTAAGGATCTGTTTTTTTGTGAACCTCACTTTTCACAGCTATCCCGCTACGGCGTATGTTTCGTTTATTTGACAGTATGTAGATCGTGGTAATTAAATTCATGGCATTCGTTTTCTGAATCACAATTTGACTGTATGGATGGTTACCTGCCAGGTTACGCTTGTGGTTGGTCAGGAAGTCGCCTTACATCCGCCACGTGCCCTCTTTCTGTTCCCAGAAGCTGATCATAGAATGGTTTTAATAGTTTACTTTCAAATAATGCAAAGAGTATGCGACATGTGTTTCTCCTTAATTCTGGGCTCATCAGGCATACACACTCACTGCATCCCCTCTCGAGAATCGAATATCGTCAGCGCCAGAGTTGAAGCCCCTAACGTTGCGGTCAGCAAGTGGGCTAACATCTGCCATGTGCCGTCTTTCAGTTGCGAAAGGCAGATCATAGAATGGTTGAAACTGTTGCCCCTAACATTGCGCTACGGCGTGTGGTTCGTTTATACCTCGTGTCTTCTCATTAAACTTTTATCTCGCGAATATGTTATTGCAATCCGCAGCGGGAGCGTTTCTATAAACTTAATTTAAACTTACGTTTTACACCGTGCTTTGTTTCCCTTATGAACATGCTTGTATGCTTCACTCGCTCCCTTCTCAATTGTTTAATGAATTTTTTGTTCTTCGCTGTTTGCGGCTCCTCCTTCATTTGTCCCTACTGCGTTCACAGTCTTTTCACGTGATTACGTGGGAGGCGTGATGACGTGACACTCAACTCCGCCTCCCACAGCCATCAAGCTGCCGTCCATTACAGTATATTGTGAAAAAAGAGGTTCCAGTTATGACCATTACGCGTTGAATTTCGAAATGAAACCTGCCTAACTTTTGTAAGTAAGCTGTAAGGAATCAGCCTGCCAAATTTCAGCCTTCCACCTACATGGGAAGTTGCAGAATTAGTGATGAGTCAGTCAGTCAATCAGTCAGTCAGTGAGGGCTTTGCCTTTTACAGTGGAACCTCGAGATACGATCACCTTTGTATACGAGAAATTCAAAATACGAGGAAAGTATGAGCGAAAAATTCAGATCTAAATACGAGCATTGGCTCACGTAACGAGCCACAAGCCAGGCTATGGGTATAGCTCGCGGCTTAGTGAGGGGGCGTGGTAGCTGTAGCGAGCCGCAGGGCGATCTGCGGTGTCTGCGTTTCTCACCTAAGTGCACAGGTGGGAAACTGCCCACATCCATGATTTGTCCTGTGGCTGATGGGCTGGGCAGGGTTGCCACCCGTCCTTTAAAATACGGAATCGTCTCGTGTTTGAGAATGAAATTGCGCGTCCCGTTTTGAATCAATACGTATGCGTCCCTTATTTTTTTGTATTAAAAGTGGTAACCCTAGCAGCTGCCATGTCTTCCCCGCATATATAGAGAAGCGCGAGCCAGTTAAGGGGGAGAAGAAGTAAAAGAAAAGAGAGGAGAGGAGAGAGAACGGAGGTTGCAGGAGGAGGCAGGAATCCGCAGCAGTAGGAAGTCGGTGCGAGCGAGTACAGGCTCGCGTGTAGCTGAACAGGCGAGCCAAACAGCTGAAGCAGGACGGTGTAGAGAAGGTCAGCTGCATTAAGTGTCTCGCCTGTTGCAGAGCCCGCATGGGAGAAGCAGGTGAGACGCTAACAGAGAAGAAGCACCGGGGATTGTCATCTGTTTTTTGAAGACTGCTTCCTGTTGACATTTTAACCTCGTGTTAAAGGATTGTTATTCGTATGTACTTTAAACCTCCACTTCACAACTGTTTTAAGGATTATTTATTTAAAGATTTATTGAATGCTCTACTGCACTTTGGACACCTGTTTTGATTCTTTTAATAATCAGTTATATTATTTACCAGTGTTATTTATTAAAGGTAGACTACAGTATATGTAATTTATCAGTGTTATTTGTTAGGAAAATTGATTTTTATGTTAATATATTTGGGATGCGGAACGGATTAACTGGATTTCCATTATTTTCAATGGGGACGTTTGTTCTAGATACGAGAAATTCGCTATACAAGCTCAGTGCTGGAACGAATTAAACTCGTATCTAGAGGTTCCACTGTATTAGTATAGATTGACACTGCACTGCTTCCCCTTCCTGAGACGCCGGACGGTGGACCAGAATCTCCTCGAAGCCGTCCGAAAGTTGTTCTCCATGGCCTCCCCAAACTCCTCCCACGAGTTTTTGCCTCAGCAACCACCAAAGCCGCATTCCGCTTGGCCTGCCAGTACCTATCAGCTGCCTCCAGAGTCCTACAGGATAAAAGGGTCCTGTAGGACTCCTTCAGCTTGACGGCATCCCTCACCGCCGGTGTCCACCAACGGGTTCGGGGATTGCCGCCACAACAGGCACCGACCACCTTACGGCCACAGCTCCGGTCAGCCGCCTCAACAATAGAGGCACGGAACATGGCCCATTCGGACTCAATGTCCCCCATCTCCCTCGGGATGTGGTCGAAGTTCTGCCAGAGGTGGGAGTTGAAGCTACTTCCGACAGGGGGCTCTGCCAGACGTTCCCAGCAGATCCTCACAACACGTTTGGGCCTACCAGGCCTGACCGGCATCCTCCCCCACCATCGAAGCCAACTCACCACCAGATGCTGATCAGTTGACAGCTCCGCTCCTCTCTTCACCCGAGTGTCCAAGACATGTGGCCGCAAGTCCGACGACACGACCACAAAGTCAATCATCGAACTGAGGCCTAGGGTGTCCTGGTGCCAAGTGCACATATGAACACCCCTATGCTTGAACATGGTGTTCGTTATGGACAATCCGTGACGAGCACAGAAGTCCAATAACAAAACACCACTCAGGTTCAGATCGGGGCGGGGCATTCCTCCCAATCATGCCCTTCCAGGTCTCACTGTCATTGCCCACGTGGGCATTGAAGTCTCCCAGCAGAACGAGGGAATCCCCAGAAGGTATGCCCTATAGCAAACATTCCAGGGACTCCAAAAAGGGTGGGTATTCCAAACTGCTGTTCGGCGCATACGCGCAAACAACAGTTAGGACCCGTCCCCCCACCCGAAGGCGGAGGGAGGCTACCCTCTCATCCACTGGGGTAAACCCCAATGAACAGGCTCCAAGTCGGGGGGCAATAAGTATACCCACACCTGCTCTGCACCTCTCACCAGGGGCAACTCCAGAGTGGTAGAGAGTCCAGCCCCTCTCAAGGAGATTGGTTCCAGAGTCCAAGCCGTGCGTCGAGGGGAGTCCGACTATATCTAGCCGGAACCTCTCGACCTCGCGCACTAGCTCAGGCTCCTTCCCCTTCAGAGAGGTGACATTCCACATCCCAAAAGTCAGCTTCTGTAGCCAAGGATCGGACTGCCAAGGTCCCCGCCTTCGGCCACCACCCAACTCACACTGCACCCGACCTCCTTGGCCCCTCCCCTAGGTGGTGAGCCCATGGAAAGGGGGAACCACGTTGCCTCTTCGGGCTGTGCCCGGCCGAGCCCCATGGGTGCAGGCCTGGCCACCAGGCACTCGCCATTGAGCCCCATCTCCAGGCCTGGCTCTAGAGGGGGGCCCCGGTGACCCGCATCCGGGCAAGGGAAAACGCCATCCAAAGTTTTCAATCATCACAGAAGGTTTGTTTAACCGCTCTTTGTCTCATCCCTCACCTAGGACCAGTTTGCCTTGGGTTAATAATATTATTATTGTATAATCCATATTACTAAACGAAAATGGTAAACCGGATATGGACGCAGGTACCTGCCTGTGGACGCAAAAGACATAGTGCGCAGGCGCCACACAAAGCCCCCCTCCAACTAACAGAAATAAGAAATGAGGCAACGCGCCCATAGCACACAAAAATGAGGAGTCAGATGCAGGCGCCACACAAAGCCCATAGCACACAAAAAAAAGAGGACTCAGACCCACGCCCCCGAGTGAAACGGGACAGACTACGGAGTACACAAAGGGTCACCCATCAAGCCCGAGATTACCGCTCAAAAACGAAAGAGCAACCGCAAGCAAACACCCGACATCATACAGAAACCCCACAAATACGGACAAAACAACATATTTGAATCACATTATCCCTGCCCCACAATGAAACGGGACATACTACGGAGTCCACAAAGGTTCACAAATCAAGCCCGAGATGGTACGGAAAAAGAGGAGTCACCCCCCCGCACCAGAGTAAAACGGGACAGACTATGGAGTCCACAAAGGGTCACACATCAACACCGAGATATTACGGAAAGCGAATTGTGGTACGGAAAACAGAAGATACTACGATAGGAGCATTCGCCTACAACGCGCATCTGAAATCAACATACACACTACACAGCATAATCCACGCACTTCTGAAAAACCTCACGCGGCCACCCGACGTCATACATAAACAACAAGAAACCGGACTACACTACATATTGGAATCACATTACAGTGATGCAATATTAACAGGACAACCACAGATAACACAGGCGCAACACCTGATGGATAATAATAAGAAGAAACGAATGCTCCGTATTAAACATACGTCATCTGAACACGTACAAACTACAGTAATCCCTCCTCCATCGCGGGGGTTGCGTTCCAGAGCCACCCGCGAAATAAGAAAATCCGCAAAGTAGAAACCATATGTTTATATGGTTATTTTTATATTGTCATGCTTGGGTCACAGATTTGCGCAGAAACACAGGAGGTTGTAGTGAGACAGGAACGTTATTCAAACACTGCAAACAAACATTTGTCTCTTTTTCAAAAGTTTAAAATGTGCTCCATGACAAGACAGAGATGACAGTTCCGTCTCACAATTAAAAGAATGCAAACATATTTTCCTCTTCAAAGGAGTGCGTGTCAGGAGCAGAGTCTGTCAGAAAGACAGAGGAAAGCAAACAAATCAATAGGGCTGTTTGCTTTTAAGTATGCGAAGCACCGCGGCACAAAGCTGTTGAAGGCGGCAGCTCACACCCCCTCCGTCAGGAGCAGGGAGAGAGAGAGAGAGAGAGAGAGAGAGACAGAGTTTGTTTTTCAAACAAAAATCAATACGTGCCCTTCGAGCTTTTAAGTATGCGAAGCACCGTACAGCATGTCGTTTCAGGAAGCAGCTGCACAAAAGATAGCAACGTGAAGATAATCTTTCAGCATTTTTAGACGAGCGTCCTTATCGTCTAGGTGTGCGAACAGCCCCCCTGCTCAATCCCCCTACGTCAGGATCAGAGAAAGTCAGCGCAAGAGAGACAGAAAAGTAAGCCGGGTAGCTTCTCAGCCATCTGCCAATAGCGTCCCTTGTATGAAATCAACTGGGCAAACCAACTGAGGAAGCATGTGCCAGAAATTAAAAGACCCATTGTCCGCAGAAATCTGCGAACCAGCAAAAAAATCAGCGATATATATTTAAATATGCTTACATATAAAATCCGCGATGGAGTGAAGCCGCGAAAGGCGAAGCGCGATATAGCGAGGGATTACTGTATACAGCATAGGTGAATCTCATTACAGTGATGCACTATTAACCGTACAACCACAGAAAACGCTCCCTATTAACAGTAAGTGCGATCATCCTTATTACTTACCCATATTACTAACGATACAGAACAGACAAGTCATGAATTCACGATCACGGGTGCAAAACGATACGGCTCGAGTAACGGGACCACAAAGACGAGCCCGCATGAAAAAAAACAATAAACGTAGACGCCTACAACGCGCTTCTGAAACCGCGGAAGAAAAACTGTCTCGGCTCCAAAAATGAAAAGCTCGACTAACACAGGTACAGAAACGAGCCCAAATGGACAGATACAATGAATGTGGACGCATGCAGCGCGCATTTCAAATTGCGGAAGCGAAGCAGGCACGGGTTCAAAAGGAAAGAGCTCGAGTGACAGACATACAAAAACGGGGCCGACGGGAAAAAAAAAATCAATGAACGCAGACGTCTACAACGCGCGTCTGAAATGCCGGAAAACAAGCAGGCATGGCTCCAAAAAGAGAGAGCTCGACTGACCGGGATACAAAAACGGGCCCGGCTCCATAAAAACAATGAACGCCGGCGACTACAACGTGCTTCTCACACAACACAAGCAAAGCAGTTACAGCTCCAAAACAACACATCCCAAATACTGGACATACAACAACGCGCCTCTCAAACGGCTCAGGCAAAAGATAAACGTCAAAGACAGTAACGACAAACACCTGCTAAACAATTCTGCCAATTGGCTGACAACGCGTTCTATATTGAGTCCACTATTAATGAAAATTCATTGGAATTAATGAATGTCATTTGCAATCATTGTCATTCACTTAACTTCCCTGAAGAAACAATACAACTAATGAGTTTACACGTTGTTGTCAAAAGGGTCAAATTAGACTGCCTCCTTTACATTAATATCCTGAATATCTACGGAAGCTTCTAACTAACGATGTACCTGAAAGCAAAAACTTTATGAACTGCATTACATCCTACAATAATTCATTTGCTTTTGCATCTACCGGAGTAAATATCAGGCCACCAGCTGGCAATGGCCCATACTGCTTTCGCATATGTGCACAAATATTACATCGCATTGGAACAGTGCACCCTGTAGAAAGAGAGGCCAATACAAAAGCAACCTTAGGCTGCCCGGCAGGCACGGGTTCAAAACGCCGGGGGGTAGGCGAGCAAAGCGAGCAGGGGGCGGAGCCCCCTTGTATTAACAATAAGAGCAGCTCACTACTCAAAACGGTAAATTTGGGAGGCAGCCAGTATCAAACTAGCGAACTCTTGATTAGGAGTCAGCAGTTTTTACTGCTGCACAATGCAAGCTGTTGTATCAATAGCCTACCCTATCCTGCTTTCTTTTTCTTCGGTTATATTCTTCAATAAAAGTGCACTTGTATTATTATACTTGTACCTTTTGTGAAAGTGTTTATTTGATATTTGGACTTCAGGCTTCACACATTATACATTTCATGTCTACATTTTGTCAGTTATTACTAAAACATGAAAAATGTTTGTTTTAACGGTGTGTTTACGGAACACACATGAAATGTATGTATTCCAAATGACGATATATTATTTACCCTCTACAACTGCAGGCACTTTACTCCATGATAAACACTAAGCACTGAGAACCTTCTTTGTGACTTAAGCTGCGGTAGTGGGCAGAGGGGATGGGATAGCAGGCTGTTTGTTCTGATTGACATATTTACAACACAAAAGACACTGATGAAGAGTTGCGAAAGAATTTAAGGTGGGCTGGGATTAAAAGTTTTTTTTGTAGGCTTCAGTAATTCTAGTGTTAAAAGGAAGTTCGGTTATTCATCACAGCTGCATTGCAGATACAGCAGGTGTGTGTGGAGGGGAACTATTCATTCAAATTTTATTTGTTTATTTACTATTACGTATGGAAATATAGAGAATTTCAGTCCCAAATTCAATCTGATGAACCAAAACCAGCTGTGCCAGAAAGAATTTCCATTTGGAGTAAATCAATCTCCTATTGATGAATTCATATTTTATCAGATGTTAATTCTGGAAGGGCATTCTGGCAATGTGCTTTTATCAAGCAACAGAAAATATTTTGTAACATGCAGTTTGTCACTGTAACAATTTCTCACACTCATTTTTTTCAACAAGTCTTTAAAGGAAGAAAAAATAATGACTTCTAGTACTTATCACTGTTACACGTAAAACACAAAACATCTTCATAAGGAAGGAGAACAGGTGATTTTAGAAATGTCTGAAATTCAGACACTTGTAAAAGATTGATGCAATTAATCCCACCAGCCATTTCCATAGTGTCTGCACCACCGTGATACTGGGTCCACCAGGTTGCAATGAACCAGTGCTTTATGGTGTTCAAAATCCTGACTTTTGTGCATGTATTTACAAAGGTGAATTGTATCAGTGATTAAAACACACATTGTGAAATTACATTCAAAACAAGTTTATAACCCTCTTCCTTTTGAATATCAGTACTTATTTTAGAATTTTACATTCCACTTTACAATCCCAGTTTTTTTCTGTTCTAAACATATTTTGAATGTCTGGCTGTATTCACATATCATCTCACTATCTCAGATTTCTTATACAGATAATACAACTACTCTCTCCTGATGCTGCAGGTTGTTCAGTTGGCATATGAATGTCAAAAGGTAGACGGAGCAAGAGTATGACACAGAACAAGTGAATGTCCCAGAACCTATAATGGGTACTTACACCTGTGCAAACTGTGTGTTCTGGGGTATATCTGTTCGGGGGACCAGTAAAAACCTTGAGCTGTCAGCAGAAGAATTCTGAAGGACACTTCAGACCCCACATGTAAAAAAAAAAAAAAACATCCAAGTAGCTACCAACTCTTGGGTCTGGAGAAGAGTAGAGGCATAGGCTCAAAGGACAGAGTGGAAAGTTGTGAAAGGATATCAAGAAATGAGGAGTTTTTACTGCACTAAGATGTAGGTAACTCAATATTCTGATCACTCAATTTTAGTTTTGGAAGCAGGTCTTTGTTTGGAATCTATTTGATCAATAAAGCTACCTTTTTCTTCTCAACCTCTTTTAGCTGAACAAACTCAAACATATACAACTGTGTAAAAAAGTAAATATGTATTAATATTAAACACATCTAACCTTTGGTAATAAATAACACATGTGGAAGAGTTGGATGTAAATACAAATTTATAATGAACATACTGTAAAAATACTTTCCTTCAGCAGGCACATGAAAGAGTTCACAGTACATTTGAAAGTAGACAATAACCTAATAATAACTGACAGTATAATGAAACCTTACAACTCAATACTTAAAACCACTATACCTTGAGCTCCTTCACATCAATGGTACCTGTACCTTCAGTATCAAACAGATCAAAAGCTTCCCGAATTTCTTGTTTTTGTTCTTCAGTAAGATCTGGTTTATTGGTTGCTTTCTTTCTCTGGTTCCCTGCAAAGTTTGGTTTTCTGAAACTTGAAGCCTAAAAGAGATGATGTAAAAGACACATAAAATCATTATTATTAGTTCAAAAAGATAATTTTATAAAAATGCATTTCTATGCAAACTGAACTGTAATTTGATTACATAATGAAAATAGTTTTTTTGTTGCTTGAGACAGTCTTTTTGCTTAAAATCTGCATTATATTTATTTCAGCCTACATAAAAACACAGTAGCTCTAAAGCTATAAAAGTGCTGTTAGACTAATGAAAATATAAAGCCATTCACATCTTGCAATATAATGTGTGGTAACAATTTGATAATAATAAAGACATAAATCATCAATTATAATGTTCTCTCCTCAAAGCATATAAAAATGTAATACAAAATGCGAAATATCTTAAAAAGTTTAGTATTTCCTATTACTGATGTTATTAGGTGCCATAAACTAGAATTACAAAAGTTTCTATGGTTTAATCTAAAACTTTTATTATTCCACCATTTTAAAATTTTAAATCTATCAAAACACAAGGATAATAACATCTAACATCCATCCATCAGCCAACCCACTATATCCTAACTACAGGGTCACAGGGGTCTGCTGGAGCCAATCCCAACAAACACAGGGCGCAAGGCAGGAAACAAACCCCAGGCAGGGCGCCAGCCCACCACAGGGTACACACACCCACACACCAAGCACACACTAGGGAAAAATTAAGATCGCCCATGCACCTAACCTGCATGTCTTTGGACTGTGGGAGGAAACCCACGCAGACACTGGGAGAACATGCAAACTCCACGCAGGGAGGACCCGGGAAGCGAACTTGGGTCTCCTAACTGCGAGGCAACAGCGCTCCATTGCGCCACCATGCCGTATTACTTGTCTTTTTTGTCAACAGTATCGTTATGAGAGGGAGTTTGGGGATGCAACATAAAACTCCTAATTAGGCAGTTTGAAATTACTCAAAGGGATGTTTTCCTGCCCTGAGTTGGAATTCCCTGCCTTATTACTATCCCTATGGACTATCCACATCAGCTGTCTGGGTTTTCCTCAAGGTACTCGAGTTGCCCTCCCACATTCCAAACATGTGATAGGTTGATTGGTGATACAGACTGGCACTGTGTCTATGGATATGTGCATGAGTCAAACTTATGACAGAATAGCAACCTGCCAAGGGCTCTTTCCGGTCTTGGACTCAGTGTTGTTATATATATACATTTAAGGGTTACTTTAATACTGTGAAGTTAATACTGGTGATTTTCTGTGTGAAAGAATATTTTATGTGTTCTTAAACTGAATACATCACAGTTTTTGGGGTTTTTTTTCCCAAGTTTTAAATGTAAATGGACTTAGAAAAAGAACTTTAAACATTTTGCAAGCTTATCATATTTTTGTGAAGATTTTCTATTACAATCCAAACTCATGCTCTAAGATTCAGCAATCATAAACTCTTGGTGCGTTTATCTCTGTCTGGAGTGTACCACCATTACATGCAATACAGGCTTTGTAAGTATTGCACGGAAACCACACCCTCATTTTACTAAGCAAGTATGAAAAGGATATATGAACCAACTACTTAAGAGGTGGTGAGGTTTAATATCAGTTGCTGTTTTTTTATTTTTACTGCAAAAAACAACTGAACATTTGGGCGTTCTCATACCCATTACTGAAAATTTTTATACAGATTTTTTTGTGAAACCCTGTAAAATACAGTACTTTTCCGATGACTAGGCTGTTAGTAAGTCTCTTCACTAAAGTTGTTGAGCATATTATACTGTTAAAGTCACAAAAAGACATTAAAATTAAATTAAAAAGAAGACCTGCATTAGGCAGACTTTTTCTTTTCTACCAATTGGTAACCCAAGTATTGTCTAGCATCTGAATAAAAGCTGGCAAAAAAGGACACTTGTTGAAAATGTCAAAATTCAGAACTTAGTTTCAAATATGTTAAACTATGTGAACAGGTACATACAGAGCAAATAACATAAGATTAAATATGAACAATTCACCTGAAAAATAATAACATTAACATGTAATGTAATCACACTGAATGGTGGATTTTCCGTTCATCATATATTTACGAACCAATTATTACCACAAAGTATATCTTCACCTAATTTTCAGTGGGGAAAAAACACTCTTATCTTGAAAATGTGTTTTCTTCATGAACTCTAAAATTATCATACTTTTTATCAAATATGTTAAAATGTTTATTTCCTCAAAAGCTCACTTTACAGAAGTACCTAGCATGTTTTGTGTGACTTAACGATTACCTTAACTGTATTATGCGCATATTAGGTGTAAACACTCACACAGATTTATTTAGATTTTAACACTTGACAGAAACTGAACTTTGTCTCGGAAAAAGTGTTAATGCGATATGCATTTTCTCTCAATACTACGTTTACGAAGGGATACAATATATATTAAACCTAAACGATATTAACTTACCATCTCAGCCTTTCGAAAAAATGTACTATAATACGTAGAATCAGCTCCGTATCCACGTTAGATTACTACTCAAAACGGTTACTCAAAATTGTAACATTAAATAAACAAAACCACGTTCTTTAAGCGTCATTAAAGTAAGTGACGTCGCCAAAAACCAATTGAAATGATGGGAAACCTGAAAGCGTAGTATTTTCTGCGCTTTACATCCAATCGCAATTTGATAAGGCGGGGCTACAGCAACAACTTTCAAGTTTGGTTGCATGTAGCTACTGCGTCTCCTAAGCAACCACCGCTCAATTTGCCGCCGCAGCCGTCAATTTGTACGCATGCGCAAATGCTCAGCTAATCATCGACATTAGCAAAAAATGGATCCAGTTTACCCGAGAACGCAGGTTTGTACGGTGTATTCATAATATTTACTAAAATGGGTATTTCAGCCATAAACCTGATATAATGAAGAGAATCTAAATATTTTAATTAACGATGTCATCTTATGAAGTACAGGGGAAGTTATTGTTTATACGTTAGTCTTAATTCTTAGTCCGGAAAACTATCATTTAAATTGGTACTTTCTATACGCATTTCATTTTAAGGTAACAAAGAATATATTGCAGATCGTAATACTTTCATACGAGACAGCTCTTATGCTATTGACTCCCGCAGAGAGATTTTAATAAGCTTTTCTGTTCATTTTGACCCTTTTGAGTAGCCGTGGGAGTGCTTCCACGCTGCTTGTTGCGCTGTTTTATTTATTAAAGAAACTATTGCTCGTATTGGAATCAAATGCAAATAGGCTCTTGCGAATTCCCATGTATGCGTTAGTAAACTGTAAAAGTAAATGCAGTAAAAGCCAATTTGATAAAGTATAACTGTTTTTCCGAGATTTTCCAGAATGTCCGAAATGTACTTTTTAATTTATGGAACAATGCACTTAATCAGTTAACAAAGAAGGAGAATTTTTTAAAGTATGCTTAAGTGACCAACAATAAAATTATATACTGAAGTAGGGCCAGTTTGTAATCATCCAGCAAATCTGTGGGAATATATACTGTAATGGAGAAAGGCCCTACATAGGCACAGTGAATGTTCAGATTTCACACGGAACACCTCAGGAAATGGGACACAAGCCCGGGATCCTGCAGCCACGAACAGGCAGAAATAGGCACTGTGCTAATGTGGCTTTTTTTTAAACAAACAGGAGAAAAGGCAAAGTTTTATATCAGTTTTGTACATTGAAAGTATTTTTAATAAAGTTAAAAGCAGGTTCAAGTCAGGAAGAAACCATATTGGTCAAAAAAAAAAAACCTTTCTATAAGTACTTCCATGTAAATTATATTTTAGTGATACCGCAGAAAGTCACTTAATGGAAGATTTTACATTATAATGCAATAGTATATAATCAAGTACATTAACTTATATGTGTATTATGTACACACATAAATGTAAAGTTAAATGAACAGCAAATTGAATCAACTTAAATAATTTTACATACGAAACTAAAACATTGGTTCAAAGAATTAAACAAGCTGTGCAGACAGACAGATCATTACAGGGGTGGCTTATTGCCTCTGTTCTATTCATTTGTATGTTAATTGTTTTCTCATCATCATCCAGTATATGCTCTGGTAGGGCAAACATGTCTGCTGTCTTCACTTATGAGTTTCTTTGAGTATATATGTGTGCCAGTGTGCATGCGCTTGTGTACGCCTGTGTGTGTGTGTGTGTATGTACAGTATATGTATATCTAAATAAATTATGCATCCTCAAAACTACTCATGCAAAAATTTTGAAAAGCAATAGTCCTGGTCACAGGACTAAATGAAGCAGACTGCAAAATTCCCAGTTTAATTAAACAATTTTTGTGCCAGTTATCATTAGACATAGGTTGGACTGTTCTTGAAATATATGGAAATAAGCATTGTACCAAACTGGACCATAAACAACAGGCACACGGCCTGTAACAAGGCAAACACAGTGTACCTTGCTTGAAGGAGATAGGTCCTTAGCATTCTGGGCAGATATCATGTTCTAAAATGTTCTGCCTTTGCTGGGATGCAGTGATCCAGGAGCTCTTTGTAACGCAAAAGAATGCTTAATTTTCAGACAAAAATTGCAATTTAAAAACTTGAAAAACAATTTAGATTTTCCACAGACATCATGCTAAAATCCCCATTTCTCATAGTTTTAAACATCATACAAAAAGAATCGGAACTTATCTTGGTAGTGACTATTTCACCCAACTTCCATTTATATGGAAATAAAAACAGTCAAAATGGAAGAGCACACATATTGCTTAATGTACACTTGTCTTGTTTGCTTCATAATGGATCTAATAAAAAGGTGTTCACAACAGTGAAGTGCATCAGAGAGGCTACATTTTTTGAACGATAAAATGGAGTCATGTATAGTATTATAGTGTCCTATCTGAACTTGGCTTCATGTCTGTGCCCAGATACGATTGGCTGTACCTGCTCTGCTTCCCTGAATTGGATTAAAGAAAATGGATGGATGTATTGTAAAAGATGCTTCTACTATGTCAACTTAAGCCTGGTCCATCTTGTAGCCAATACGAAATAAGTTATTAAAAACAGATGACAGTAATAAAAATATATTTATTAGATTATAATTTCAGTAATTCAAAGTGTTGTAGAAATACCCATTTTAAGATTAATTGGAAAAAGTAAGTAAAATCCATCCATTTTCCAACCCGCTGAATCCGAACACAGGGTCACGGGGGTCTGCTGGAGCCAATCCCAGCCAACACAGGGCACAAGGCAGGAACCAATCCCGGGCAGGGTGCCAACCCACCGCAGAGTAAGTAAAATGAAAGGTGAAATTAATGTTACAAGAAGTTATGGACATTATATACAGTACTATACCATAGGTATTGGCCTGGGCTATGAATGTCTGTTATTTATATAGCTGCAGATATTTAATTTATTATATTCTGCTATCACCTTAACAGTTATGACTGGTACATACTAACAACACAATATTTTTTTTACATTTATTTTTAGAAAATTGCATCTGACTATCAAGTTATTAGGCACAGACGACACATTGGATTACAGCAATTAATGGCATTATCAGCAAGTGCAAGCACAATTTTGGGTCCTAACAAATCATTTAAATTTATTGTGGGGCAGAATGATGATGAAGCGGTTCTTGCTTGCTCAGCATTTCGCCTTTTGGAGAATATGGATCTGACTTGTGCTGCAGGACAGCTACTTAATGAGGCTGTTCAGTCACACCAAAAAATTTATAAGACTGGTTCAAGCACATTCATGTTTATGGTTGGTGCCTGGAGTTCAGCAGTGTTAGAATGCCTTCGTCAAGATATTCGTATCTCCTTGATTGTGCCAGTTATGTCAGGAGGACTGGAATTGTGCATCGAAGCCTGCAAAGCTCATGCTTTGCCCATTCAGGACATCTACAGAAGGATATCTTGGAGGACTAAAACAACAGACTTTCCAGTTGATCATCTTAGTTCTGTTAGAAGTGATGATTTCACTCATTGTAAAAAATCACAGACTGTTTTAAAGTCAGTATCTCCAGTAGTAGTCTCATCAAAAAAATCTGCTTTAGCTGAAAGTGAAGTCACACTTCATAAAGAGCAGTTAAAACTCAATTCACCTTTATCTGCTAATTTAAAAAATAATAAAAGCTTACAAAATTGTTTAAAGCTAAAACATAGCAGACACTTTTCTGTTAAAAATTTGGAGGAACCCTTACTATGCAGAGGTGGTCCAAATTTTGTCCCAGATTCAATGTGCTCATCAATGTTCTTCACGTATCTAGCTCAGTCATTATGTCATGGCTGCTCACATGCAATAAGGTTAGTTATTGATGCTTGTAGACTTCAGGTGAAACTTGCAAGACTGAAAGAACCTACTAGTGGGGCTCTAACTGCTTTTGATGTAAGCAAGCTGGTGACTTTTGTGTACCCTGGCCTATCTGAAAACTATTCCTGTGTAACATCAGGTTTCATTAGCTGGGTCTTGGCAGATCAATATGTATTGGCAAAATCATTTCATGGGCAGTATTTGCGTGTGGTGTTTATTAATGGAGATGCAACTGAAAAATACAGACACGTAGGACTGAATAATACTTTAAATGTTAAATACATCACAGATGCATCTTGTTTAGAAATGAACACAGAAGAGAGTTGGGACTGTCGCACGTTAGCAGCTCTTTTAAAATTGAAAGTAAATTTAATTTTAATACAAGGGATTACCTCCACAAGATATGTTGAAACATGTGTAAAGCACAGAATACTTGTGGTCCAGAAAGTGAAACATGAAGTTTTCAAAGACCTAGCAGAAGCCACAGGTGGAATACCAGTATTCTACTTTTCACAACTTGATGAGAGCTGTGTGGGCAATGGCATAACTGTTACCCTCTGGAAGACAACATTGAATAAGGAATTTACAGCTCTTAAAATAACTACCAGTTCTACAATGCTAGTTACAGCTTTCATCACATCTCCAGCAATATGTAAGCTTCAAATGTTAGAAGATCAGTTCTGGACTTGTGCACATAGGCTTAATCATGCCCTTACGGAGGAAACCGTTCTCCTTGGCGCTGGTGATGCAGAAATGTTTTGTCTAATGCATCTTGAGAGTCTTGTGGAAGAAGACCCTGCCAAACTTTATGAGGCAATTCACAAGCACATGGCCACAGCAAACTTGGTAAGCATGTCAGAAGATGCTATGCAATATACAAGGCAAATCCTGCAGCTAATGGCTAATGGCTGGAGAGACTATATAAGTACAGTGTATTACAACAGTGGTTTATGTACCACAAAATTGAAAGCCTTGACAGCTATAAGTGAATACCTGAGCAAGAAGGAGAAGCATGTGAGCTTGTTTTCACACTTCACGCCAAATGTGTTAGGTTGTGACAATGATGGTAAACCTACTTGTGAAAACACAGGAAATGCTGAAGTTTATGACAATGTTACAGTAAAGCTAGAAGCTTGGCGGGGTGCACTAGACCTGGTAATGCTTGTACTCCAGACTGATGCAGAAATTGTAACTGGGTATGTAGAGACTGAATCCTAACACCTAATAAATATCTTTGTCTTGTTTCTGTTGAGTTAATAGAGTTCTGAGACTGTTAAAAGAGTATGGCTAAATGGGGGGACAGCTGTTTATTTTGGTGGAAAGTGATATTTGTTATATTTTTTAAGTTTGAGGTAGGAGATGTACTAAAGAGTACATGGTTTAAGCCCAAACTATTACTTTATTTAAGTACAACCCCAATTCTAAAAAAGGTAGAACGCTTTGTAAAATGTAAATAAAAACAATGCAATGATTTGCAAATCTCAAACTCATGTTTTATTTCACAATAGAAAACAGAAAACATATTTGTTTAAAATGAGAAAACATAATTTTAAGAAAAGAATAAGGTCATTTTGAATTTGATGGCAGCAACACATCAAAAAAGTTGGGACAGGGCCATGTTTACCACTGTGTAGCATCCCCTTTTTCTTTAATAATGGTCCGTAAACATCTGGGAACTGTGTAGAGTATAATTATCAAATCATTCTTGGTGATGAGCAATTGAGGATAGCATTTGCAGAGTTTCAACACAAGTTTTAATGTATGCCCATTTAAAGTCAATAGTCGTTTCAATCGTTTTTTACTTTGACACGTCTGTGTCTCATGCTATGCTAATTTGAGAATTCATACATTGGCCTCATTTTCTTATTGCCTTCTTTTCAACTTGACTTTTAAGAAGCCATTCCAATTCAGGTTATACTTGCTTAAGTAGTATTTTGTTAAACGTTCAGGTTTTAGGTCATTGTTTTTTAAACTATGACATTAATTTTTTTTTAATTCCTTTGTGTTTATTCTACATTAAGTTTGTGATTCGCTGTGTATTTACTTAATGATTTATGTGTTAATTTTATAATTACATGTTTTAATATTAGATGCGGTCAATCATGATTAATTACATACATTTATGTGATTTAGTTAATTTTTTTAATCGATTCCCATCCCTAGTTTATATATACAGTATGTTAAATTTTCATGATGTGGGTTATTAGCGATCTTTAACTAAATGAACATTGTTAGCGTCATCAAGGTTGGTTTCTTCAAAACCTTTTATCCAAATCTTCTGTGATGACCAGATATTATATAGTTTTTCCCTTGTTTCAACATGCAAGAGAAATAAATCGTCATTTTGATCACCAGCCGTCACTTGTTTAATGAGAAGGCAGATTCCCTGCCTTATCATCTTTTACCTTATTCCTACATACAACACCATCATGATTGGAGCGCCCCTTTCCCCAACTATTAATGCCCCTGGCCCACATTTTGACTCTAACTGATCATTTGATTACTTTTAGTTTTAGAACAACTAAAGTGTGGTCTGGAATTGAAATGCAATACACACAAAGCTGCTGCTAAGTGAAAAGCAATACATCTGATTTGCTTTTAGTTATGACACATGATCTATGGACATGAATTAAAATGCAATATGCCATTGTATTACATTTTAAACTGACACGAAAATTGTGTGACACTGTGAAAAGCAATCAATCATTTGGTTGATGTCTTTTTAATTATGGCACTGCAAAAACATGCCAAAATTAAATGTCCCACTTGCACAAGTATTGCATTTCAATGTAGTTAACACGTTGGATTGCGTTTCATTTTGTCACAAATAATCTTCCATACATAATGAGTTTGATATTTGTTTTACCAAAGTATTGACTAGTTAGTATTCAAATCATATCAATTATATTAATAGTACAAATAAACTCTTATTTAACAGTAGTATGCCACATGGTGTTTTTCAAATGTGTACTGCATAATTTTCACAATGGAGTTGGGTTTGACACTCTCCCACAATGCACATGTGGTACCATGTTATGGTAAAAAGCTGATCTGATCCAGGTAGAATTGTAGACTAAGCACTTAAGATCTGCATCAAAATCTTTGTTCTTGCAAGGTGGTATGGATGCAAATCTGTATAATGTGCATTTTTTATCTATGGGGTGTGGCAGACAACCGGGGTCCATGCCCAGCCGGGACGCCCCTTCGCTGTATATTCAGGGTGAGCAGCCCTGGACTGTGCAATACCTCTGCTGGATGCTAGATGGCCGCCCCCCTGGGTTGTAGCAGTGCCTCGGTTTCCCGCAGGGCTGCATGGGAATTGGAGTTGGGTGCAGCCCTGTTGGGTCCTACAGGCGCCACCAGGGGGTGCTGCAGCTGGGACTCCTGAGCCTATATGGGCAGCGTATTCGCCACACCCAGAAGTGCAGCCGGAACTCGCCAGTTAACCACCTGGAGCACTTCCAGGTGGACTATAAAAGGGGCCAGCAGCCACCACTCAGTAGCCAGAGTCGGGAGGAGGAGGAGGACGAAGCTTGGAGGAGGAGTGGTGGTGTCAAAGAAGAGTGTGTTTTAGGTGTTTTTGGTGTACTGGGGACGGTGTTGTGCCTGTGGGGGTCACAGGGAAGACGTGCCCCACGGGTGAAGAAAAATAAAAAGTTCTTTTATTTTTATACGTGCCTCCGGTGTGAGTCTGTGTTGGGTCAGGCACCTATATAGTGCCTTGTTACAGGGGTTACATTAAAGAAAGAGTGTTTGTTCCACCTATACCTGCTAATCTTCAAGATTTGTGATATTGAATTGAGGAAGCTGTGAATTGAGTCAACTGGTCCTTAGTTACTGGTGTGTGGCAAGAAAAGGTCCATCGTTTTGATGTCTGTCGCACTGCACATGGTGCTCATGTTGAGTGCTTGCAACTTCAAGGACCATAGGACCAAACTTTGAACTGTCCTCTATCCAGTGATGTGCGGAATTTGTTTCTGTCTTGTACAGTTTGTTTGAAATACATTTTTGAAATCTGCTCTTTCTTTTTGAATAGCCCTGTAGTTTTTCTGTGTAAGCTCTTTAGCCAAGAAAGCCCAGCAGCGGCTCTACATCCTGAGTAGGCTGAGGAAAGCCCATCTTCCACCAGCTACTCTAACAACATTCTACAGAGGAACCATAGAGAGCTTCCTGAGCAACTGCATCACTGTCTGGTTTGGAAATTGCACGGTCAGGGATCGCAAAGCCCTACAACAGATAGTGAAGACAGCTGAGAAGATCATCAGTGTCTCTGTTCCCTCCATCATGGGCATTTTCACCACACGCTGCATCCGCAAAGCCACCAGCATTGTGAATGATCCAACATACCTTTCACATTCACTGTTTACACTCCTGCCATTGGGAAAAAGGCACTGAAGCATTTGGGCCCTCACCACCAGAATGTGTAACAGTTTCTTCCCCCAAGCAGTCAGACTCCTGAACACTCATGGACCGGTCTGATATCTAATATATGTGTTCTGTTCTGCAGTGTTGCACATGTTTGCACATTTGACTTACATGCACCTTGTTATATATTATGTGTCTTTATGTTATGTGCCATGGATTCTTCGTTGTCCTTTGTTTTTTGTAGCACCATGGTCCTGGAGGAACGTTGTTTCGTTTCACTGTATACTGTACTGCTGTATATGGATGAAATGACAATAAATACTTTTGAGTACTTGAATACTTGAAGTGCTGTACTGCATCACAACTTATTCCCTGCAAGCTCAGAGAGTCTTATGAAAAAAGGGAAGTGTGAATCTGCCTCCATTTAGTTTTGGCTAAATTGCAACTGTATAAACATAGATTGAATGTCAGCTTATGAGATTTATTTTTCAAATCTGTCTTTTATAAGATTCTTTTGTCACCTCCACATTTGATACAACAGATTTTTTCAATATTATGAGCCTTCTGCACAACCTCCAATAGCAATCAAAGAAAAGCAGAATATTTTGTTTTTGACAGTAGTGAAAGGTGTTTTGAAGTAATATACTAGCATTTAAGAGATGTGGTATAGCTGCAAACAGCCTATGCAGAAATTCCATTGTTGGAATTAAAGATAGTTGTTGTAAGAAACAGTGAAATTGAAGAAGTGATACACATCCTAACACATTTTATTTAATGACAGATTTTATTTGAGTAAAAAAGATTAGGCAAAAAGGGCTCATCATTACACTACATTGACATTAAACTTGATATTCTCAAGAAATGGATTACTTTTTATAAAGAATGCTTCAAGGGCTGGTAGTAGCCTGTGATCTCGAACTGAATCAAGTGGGTTTCGGAATGTTAAATTATGTAACATAAAATCTGCTACCGACATGTATCTAGTAGTCAGTTACTACTGTGCTACAAGAAGACTGTAACAAAAGTTTTATTTGATTCTGATAAGGCTGACAAAGCACCAGTGTCAGCTTTAACATAAGGACTTACTGTCAGTGCTATGATGTAAGCCTACAACAAAGGATTTGTTTGTTTTGCATACAAATAATTGACTAATAGGTTCACTGTTACACTTAAAATCTCACCTTTAAATTGTTACTAAAATCTGTGGACTTGGTCAAAAATAAATTTATTTAGTAACACTAGGTGGTACCAAAACCTCTATTTCAATATATTTTTGGAAAGTGTTTCTCAGACTTTACAGTATAAAATATGAATTTCTTACAAAAAACACATATGAACAGTTCTTTATATCCATTATTTTTAAATTAAACTATATTTATTGAAGCATGAAAATTAAACATGACTCTAAACTGTGATATTTTGACCTTTGTATGTTCTTGCCCTAATTAACTTGTTTGGACCATTTTAATTACAAACTCATTTTCTGTGAATAATTTTGTTTTATTATTTTATTATATAATATCATAGCCTCTGTGACAATGACACTATACCAGCGCTTAACCTGACACAGACAGATGCAGGAGGCACACTGATAAAGCACAAATGGTTTTATTTTCTTCACCTCGTGGGAAACGCCTTCCTCGTTTCTCACAGGCACAACACAGTCCCAATACACGGAACACTGCACAATACTCTTCCTTCTCTATTTTCTTTCTCCTCGTCTCCCTCCTCCTGACTGTGGCTCTTGGAGTGGTGGCTGCTGGCTCCTTTTATAACGCCCCCGGAAGTGCTCCAGGTGCTCATTGACCTACTTCCAGCAGCACTTCCGGGTGTGGCGGAAAACCCGTCGAAGAGGGCTCAGCAGCTGTTGCAGCACCCCCTGATTGTACACCTAGATCCCAACAGGGCTGTGGATAACTCCAACTCCCATGAAGCCCTGTGGGAATCTGAGGCACCACTGCAACCCATGGGGGCTGCCATCTAACATCCCAGGGGAGGTGCTGTTCTGCCCATGCTTGCTCCCCTGGTCCTCTCCATGAAGTGGGGTCGGACCCCGGCCGTCTGTGACATCTCATAAACTGATGATATATAGTATATTTAGACTGTCATGGTTGCACAGTTGTTAGCAATACTGGCTCACAACACCATGTTTGAATCCTGGGCCTGGTCATTATCTGTGTGTAATTTCTTTTTTTTTTTTTTTAATTTTATTGATTTTATTGTCATCATTCCATACAAATAGATCAATTATTACAAAAAATAGGATTGAAAACAAATCAACCCCCACCCCTGAGAAAGGGAGCATGGCCAACGGAGTAAAACTTAAAGCTAGTAAAAATAAATAAATTGATGAGTTTAATAGGCGGATAAAGATAAATGGAGAAGAAAAAGAAATGTGAAGATAATCTGCTTCCTCAGTGCTTTAAGAGCTTATTCTAAAATATTATTGACTAGGGGGCTTTGCCCCCTGCTCGCTTCGCTCGCCAACCCCCGTTTTTGTTTTTCCAGATACACACGTTTAAGAGTTTTGTTTCTTTGAATTGTTGCTATTTCATTAGTTTCACTTTTATTTCTGAACCTCTGTAAAAACAATATTTGGAATCTTTCGAGTCTCAATGTGCTGATCCTATAAAATCAGGTCTGTGAGATGTGTTTAATGACTTTGTACCAATCATTCAGGATAGGTTTCTCTGTTTAGAATTTTAGCACAGACAAAACAATCCACATCATCAGCAGTTAATAATGTTTTTTGCAAAGTAACCAATAAATGCATGTGAGGTAAACTCCGTTTTTGAAATTCTCTTGACTTAAACTTCAAAGCCTTACAATATTTACATACTTCTAACATATCACCTGTGTCCATATGTTCGATCTCTATTCGACATTTCCTTATTTCTCCGAGTAATAATTTCTCTTTCTTTGCGCTAATGCAATGTTTACTTTCTTTGTTTTGACACTGTTGTTGTTTTCTGCTTTCATATTCTGTATCTTGCTCTGCATGTGTTTCGTGGCTACGTTTTTTTTTAAGCTTTTGAATTCCAGTTTTCATTATCTCCAACCTGCTCTCCATGTGTTTGGCCCCCTTTTTTAACCTCTGTATGACGTTTTACTTTGTTTTCTACTCAGTCTTTTATTTCTGACCTCTCTTTATCCTGCTTTTGTTTCAATGACACCTGGTCCGTGGTGATTATATTTTCCCTTTTTCGAGTAATAATTTCCATTTGTTTGCGATCTTGTGATCTTTACTGTAATGTCAATAATGCATCACTGTAATGTGATTTACCTATGCTGTATAGTTTGGACGTGTGAGGATGACGTACGTTTAATACGGAGAGTTCGCCCGTGTCACTCTGGGGCCCCCCCACTGTTAATACAGAGCTCCTTCCGTACTATTATGCGGTGCATTGTGGACCACTGCAGACTCTGTAGTGTTTCCCTTTTCACTTTGTATCTCGGTCAGTCGAGCTCTTTCTTTTTGGAGCCATGCCTGCCTGGTTTGCGGCATTTCAGACTTGCGTTGTAGGCGCCTGCGTTCATTAATGATATCCAGGCGGGCTCATTTTTGTATCTTGGTCACTCGAGCTCTTTCGTTTTGAACCCGTGCCTGCTTTTCCTCCGCATTTTGAGATGCGCGTTGTAGGCGTCTACGTTCATTATATCTGTCCATGCGGGCTCGTTGTTGTAGCTGTGTTAGTTATTGAGCTGTTTGGTTTTGGAGCCGAGACAGTTTTGCTTCCGCGGTTTCAGGCGCGTGTCCGTACTATCTCAGGTTTGATGTGTGAACCTTTGTGGACTCCGTAGTGTGTTCTGGTTGACTCTGGGGCGGGGGGCTTTGTGTGGTGCTTGCGTGTCGTTCGTAGTCTCTCCCGTTTCACTCTGGGGCGGGGGGGGCTTTGTGTGGCGCCTGCGCACGTTCGTAGTCTCTCCCGTTTCACTCTGGGGAGGGGGGCTTTGTGTGGCGCCTGCGCACTATGTCTCCTGCGTCCACGGGCATGTACCTGCTTCCATATCCGGTTTACCATTCTCTGTTAGTAATATGGATTAGATCCTGCCAGGTTTTGAAAAAGTTCTGCACAGATCCTCTAAACTGAGAATTAGATTTTTTCCAATTTCAAATAATATAAAACATCAGTTACCCACTGACTTAAAAGAGGAGAGTTAGGATTCTTCCAGTTGAGCAAGATAAGTCTACGTGCCAATAGTGTAGTAAAGGCAATCACAGTTTGTTTGTCCTTCTCCACTTTAAGCCCATCTGGAAGAACACCAAACACAGCTGTTAGTGGGTTAGGAGGGATTGTGACACCAAGGCTGTCTGAAAGGCACTTAAACATTTTTGTCCAAAATGATATTAATTTGGTACAGGCCCAAAACATGTGACCCAGTGAGGATGGAGCTTGATTGCAGTGTTCACAGGTTGGGTCTTGCCCTGGAAACATTTTTGACAATTTCAAGCGAGACAGATGTGCTCGTTATATAATTTTGAGTTGAATAATTGAATGCTTTGCGCATATCTGCGTGTAATTTCTATGTTCTCACTGTGTGTGCCTGGACTTTCTACAGGTACTCCAGTTTTCCTCCAGTATGCTGAAAACACGCAGGTTAGGTAGATTGGTGACTCTAAATTGCTTAATAGAAGTATGCGTGAATGTGCAGTGTTAGTTTATTGTTCTTGTCTGAGGCTGCCATTACCAGCTCCGACACTCTGAATTGGACAATGTATGAGTAATAACCGATAACTGAACTGACAGAAGTTTTATGGATGTTACTAATGTTTGACTATGGTCATTATTTTTTTAGCATTTTATTGAATTTATTAAAAGCAAAAAACATTCCATACAAGCATGTCAAATTTTACAGAACTAAGTTCAACTCAAATCAACCCCCACCCGTAACTATGATCATTTTAAAATTAAAAAACAATGCCATGATAATTACACATTGCTAATTTTCTTTCCATTTATAGATGGTTATGTTTGTGTGCAGTTTATAAGAGACGAAACTATTTTGACATCAGTATATGAAATGCATTATCAATGTGTACACACAGCATATAATACAAATATTACTCCAGACTGAATGAACGCTTGAGAGACAATCCAGTATTTATATGGAGTCTTTTACTGATCACACTATGCCAATGTGTTTTGAGTAAATCTATTCTGTCGTCCAGGGGTGGACAAAGTCGTTCCTGGAGGGCTGCAGTGGCTGCAGGTTTTTGTTCCAACCCAATTGCTTAATAAGAAGCCCTTATTGCTCAAGTTACACTTCTGCTCCATTTTTAAAGATTTTGAACCCTTATTGCTTATTATTCTTAAACAGCTGTATTCTCGGTTTTTAATTGCTCCTTATTAGCAGTAAGATTCAAATGACAAAAGATACCAGCAGTCCTCAATTTAGCTTGTTTCCATTTACACCTGTGTGTATTTATCATGCACTATTTGGTTTACTTAAATTAAAAATTAATAATTAAGCAACTGGATTGGAACAAAAACCTGCATCCCTCCAGGACTGACTTTGCCCACCCTTGCTGTAGTTGTTACTTTCTTATTTAGCCAGGTTGGGCAGCAATGAATGCAGAGCACAAAATGATGACACACAGTAGAGTCTCGTAAATAGAGAAAATTACGGTAAAACTACAAAGTCTTAAATAAAAATTTTTTTTATTCTAACAGAATATAGCATTCTGCAAGTTTTTCTCATGTTGTTTTTTTCTATTTCTATTTGCATTTTTTTAAATTTAGCCAACTTTCTCTTTAAAGAGCCCAGTGTTAGAGAAAGTAACTTTGACGACTTTGTATTAGTAATACATCCATCCATCCATCCATTTTCCAACCCGCTGAATCCGAACACAGGGTCACGGGGGTCTGCTGGAGCCAATCCCAGCCAACACAGGGCACAAGGCAGGAAACAATCCCGGGCAGGGTGCCAACCCACCGCAGGACACACACAAACACACCCACACACCAAGCACACACTAGGGCCAATTTAGAATCGCCAATCCACCTAACCTGCATGTCTTTGGACTGTGGGAGGAAACCGGAGCGCCCGGAGGAAACCCACGCAGACACGGGGAGAACATGCAAACTCCACGCAGGGAGGACCCGGGAATCGAACCCAGGTCCCCAGATCTCCCAACTGCGAGGCAGCAGCGCTACCCACTGCGCCACCGTGCCTATTAGTAATACATTTCTTCTAAAATACAAACCTGCTATATAAAAATAGTTTGGATTGATTATTTAACTCTAGTTTTACAGTTAAAAGTAAACGTTACTGGCACAAAGCAAAATTACCAAAAAATTAATTTTCTCTCCCTGTTTTATTCCAGGTGGGATCAACTGCTTATCCCATAACCAGTAGCTGCAAAACAAACAAAAAAAAAAAGAAATCCCCTTTAATGCTCTTATTTTCTTATTTCTGCAACATTTAGTTTAAGCCAATCATATAAATGCATTATTTATGATGTTGCTTTATAATTTGTTTCACCTATTTTTTTTAATTGGAAGTTGATCCGTAAATTCAGTTGTACTCTTGTACATAGGCTAGGTATGCAGTTTTACAAATAATGCTTTACGTTGACTTTTTGAACCAGTATGTTGAAATCGAAGTTTTTATATAGGCGGCTGTGAAAGTGTGGGCTTTTTTTTTTCCTTTAACAAACTTATCACCCGCCTAGACACACTGGAAGTTGTTGCAGAAAAGAGCCGCAGGCCCAGTCCACCATGGTGTGCTAAGAAACCCCTCTGGGGGTCTTTTCTGTCCACTGCTATCAGGCAGTTCAGTTCATCTTCCCAACGTCCCAAACTAAATGCTTATAGTCTTTAAAGTAATTAGCATTTTCTGCACAATTTAGAATTATTTATTAATTCATGTATTGATTAACATTATTTGTTCTGTGAGTTTGTCTCTGTGTTTTATGTTTCTGCTAATGTCTGCATCTAAATTTCCCTTTGGTGTTATTAAAGTTTATCTAATCTAATTAGCAAAAATAAACCTACCCTTTGTGGTCATAAGTCTTCAATGTCAATGATTTCAGTGCTTTCTTTGAATTATGACATACTGACCAAGGGAAGAAATCAAAAGCTTTACCGGTAAGTTAATTCATTGCCTCTAAAAGCTATTGCTTCAGGGAACAGTAGGCAAATCTTAGAAATACAAAAGGTTAGGTTGGATGTATTTACAAAATGCACTAAAATGAGCAGTACTCAATGTTCTCAAGTGAGATTAACAAAAAATACTGCCCTTCAAGGAAAAATATTGACCTAGGTTTTTGCTTGGATTGCTATTTACACATGTTAGAAATTGACTTTTAAAAACTGACTGTATCGTTCCTACAGGTTTGTGTGGCATCTTTGATAAAACAATGTTGATGGTTGTAGTATGATAATCTGTTCACATTTCTGTATATTTCTTCAGATTCCTTGGCCGACCGATAAACATTAGCATTCATGTTTAGAAAATCGATCTGCAATATTTGGTGGACTACTGGGGGAATTCGCTGTATCTCCCTCAATGTTTATAAATATCTTTCTTCTTCTTCTTTCTTCTTCTTTTGGCTGCTCCCATTAGGGGTTGCCACAGTGGATCATCATCTTCTATATCTTTCTCTTCTCTGCATCTATAAATGCATCTATACTATCTATCAATTGATATTGGTTAATTTACTGCAGCTGCAAACCTCTGTCACAGTCCTGTCCATTTTGTGGTGGGTTGCAGGAGTCCGAGCCTCTCCTCACAGCACTTCACTCCATGTCAAGTCTTATCCATTCATGTTAATCTAGACTTTCCAATTTACCAAATAGGTTTGGATTTGGGATATGAAAGGAATATTTACATATTTTGGTTTTAGTATCAGGCATACTCCCGCAATGTGAAGAAGAATCTTTGTCTGTTGATTACATCAGATGTGAACTAAATCAGCAGGTTGCTGAGAGGTCTGGAATTTTCCTCGGATGTGAGGGCCAGCTTCCTGTGGTAATCATGTGGAGGGCCAGACAGGGCTGCTGTGTGCAACTCTTTCCAGACTTCTTCATTAGCCTTGTCAACAGCAGTTTGTATAAATGTAGTAAAGTAACTGCTTCATTTAGTCAAAGAACGGTAGTTAAATTTGCACTTCTTCCATTATGTAGTGTGAAGTATTGTGATAATACTGAAATACTAGTTAAATTATAAATGTGGTATTTAAACAGAGCTTTGTCTTCTGACTACCCAGTAGCTCTTTCTGCACCCATACATATATGCAGAAAAATGAAGCGTGAAGAAGCTGACCTGTATGAATCCATGCTTTTTTTATATTAGTGTATCAAAATATGCCACAGAAAGACCTTGACATTTTTGGTCATTCTATATTTTATGGGTTAACTGTGTGTTTCTAATTATTTCTGTTTTTATGTAGAATGGGTGTATACAACATTCCTGCTGAATATCCATCAAGCCAGTCTGTGAACCTGTTTTTTCCATTAGAGTATTGTGCGAAAGCAGAACTTATCCTAGCAGTGTATGAGTTATTATGACTGACATCTTTATTTAAATGATCTAAAGCTCATTCATTGATTTTTAGCATATTATGGTTTAAACTTTTTTGTTGGCTCTATGTAATGTATCACTTAGCCTGCCTATTTACAGGGCTTCCACAAGTGGTAAAGAATTTCATTGTGTACATACCCTTGCTACCATTTAGTAGGAGAACAATCTATTAAGGGCCAAGTTTTATTGACTAAACCACAACATTCTTTTTAGGGAAAAATGAGCACATAACAGGATGATATTTAGTGTAACACGGATAGCCGGCCTGGCATCCCCACATTCAAGATAGTTTGTCTGCAATTGGACCACAAAGCATACAAAACTTAAAAAAATGATAACCGAAACTGATTAGCATTTTCCAGTATGTAGTTTTGTATTTAAAATTTGATATATGGTTACAAAATGTAAGCTTGTATCATGGAAGTCAAGACAGAAAGCCCACTGCCACAAAACAAACCAGTGCATGATGCCATTGTATAGTATATAAGCTATTAACTTTTGTTGTAAACCCCATTTTCTTTTTGACATATGCTGTAGGTCTATTTGTGGAGCAGCCCAGAAATCATCATGGAGAACTACCTTACCCAGAATGTATTTTATTACAGTGGCCTTTTACTCACACATCCACATTCACTTGGTGCCAGTTTTAGAATCACCTCAACATGTCAAGTATGTCTTTAATATATGATACTGTATTAAAACCAGGTAGAATAAAATCAATACTTGCCTTACAAGGAGAATGTGCAAAACTCCGTACAGACAGAGGTTCTTGTTCAGGACGCATGGCCAGTGAGGTACTGTATCTGTGCTTACAAGGTGCATTACCATGCTACCCCTCATAAATATTGTCATCCATGACAGCATGGTGAGTCTCTTACAGCTCTAAAGCATATTCTAAAGCAAACATTAGGAAGTTTTTCTTCAAACAGAGAACCATAGACACATGTAATAAGTTACAAAGTGGTAACTTCAAAAACTCGATTTTTGGATGAATTAAGTGGATAGGAATGGTAAGTTGTGTTGGGCTGAATGGCCTGTTCTTGTCTAGATTTTTCTAATGTTCTAATAATGGGATAAACCTCGAGATTTTTCATTGCACTAATGCAGTCTGCACTTACTGTATGTCCTGCCTATAGAAGATGGCAGAGTATATAACATAGTGTCCTTTTCTTTGGATCTTGATTTAAAATAAAAAATTCAGATTAGATTTAATAGTTTGGTGTAAGAAACCCAAGACAGTATTAGAATTTTGTGGTTTTGAGTTTTCATTGGTTAGACCTCATTTAGTGCTTATGATCAGTTTTATTTAAAATTTTTTTTCAGTAAATTACAGGACATTTCCTCATATTCCTCTATTTTCTGCACATATTTTACAACTTTATTTTCATTTTGAGGTTCTGGTTATTCATTATTGTAATTTTTATACAATTTAATGGATAACACCATTCTTTAAGCCACATTATTGCTTCTCCTACCACTCAAACAGAAGTTGTCACAGACCATTTCCTATTTAAGATGGTGGCACAGTCATAGTTCCAAGTTTGGATTCTGTTTAAAACTAAAATAAAAAAAAAAACTTTTATTGTTGTTCAGGCAGTTAGGACTTTGCTGATTTTCTGCACTGATTTCTGATTTGCAATTTAGCTCCGATTTATTTTTTTTTTTACTTTCAGCTTTTGCTTGTTTTTCCAACTTTGGGCGTTCTTTTATTGCCTCATGTATAAACATTCTGTGTACGGACAAATATGTTGCATACAGCCATTTCTATGCTCACTTTGAGAAAAAGTAAATTTGGCCTAAAGCCACACACATTTTATTGGCAGCCTTCTCCCTTGCATACATAAGTTTCTGCTCGGTTTTGTAAAATGGCGGCACCTAGCATCAAAGCAGTGCTACTGTTTCTGTGGTCTGCTTTTCCTTTTTAGATTCACATCTATGATGTGGGTTTTATCAAATGTACCAAAATTAATTGCATATCGTTTGCAAATTTAATTCACTTGATTGTAATCATTCTGTAACAATATAATGGTGCACATAATGGCAAAACTATCCCAACTATCATGGCTGCTTTAGTGTTGTTAAAAGATATCACAAATGGAAGAATTAGAAAAGAGTGCATATTTATAGGTGATGATGACTGGCTTCTAAGTAGATTTCGATTTCCAAGAGCTATCCTCTTATATATATACTGTATATACATACTTAGGGCCGGACTGGGAAGCTTATTCAAGCCGGGAATCCCAAGTCTAACCCAGGCCACACAATATACATCAGTTTTCTTGTACAGGCACACACTCAAAAAACCAACAAACACCATTTTGTCATGGAATTTTTTATGAATGAGGAGACAGTAGAGTCAGCTTTTACACATACATCCATCCATTTTCCAACTCGCTGAATCCGAACACAGGGTCATGGGGGTCTGCTGGAGCCAATCCCAGCCAACACAGGGCACAAGGCAGGAACCAATCCCGGGCAGGGTGCCAACCCACTGCAGGACACATACAAACACACCCACGGGTCAATTTAGAATCGCCAATCCACCTAACCTGCATGTCTTTGGACTGTGGGAGGAAACCGGAGAACATGCAAACTCCACGCAGGGAGGACCCGGGAAGCGAACCCAGGTCTCCCAACTGCGAGGCAGCAGCGCTACCCACTGCGCCACTGTGTTTTACACATACATTTCACTCTTAAATGTTAATCTCAAGACAACATCTGAAAAATGTGAAACAACACTTCATAAATAAATAAACCATGTAGTTCTATAATCTATACTAATAAAAGGCAAAGCCCTCACTGACTGACTGACTGACTGACTCACTCACTCACTCACTCACTCACTCACTCACTCACTCACTCACTCACTCATCACTAATTCTCCAAATTCCTGTGTAGGTAGAAGGCTGAAATTTGGCAGGCTCATTCCTTACAGCTTACTTACAAAAGTTAGGCAGGTTTCATTTCGAAATTCTACGCGTAATGGTCATAACTGGAACCTGTTTTTTGTCCATATACTCTAATGGAGGAGGCGGAGTCACGTATCGCGTCATCACGCCTCCTACGTAACCACATGAACTGAAAACAAGGAAGAGATTTACAGCATGAGTCAAACGTGGGAACGAAGGTAAATGACGTTAATTGTTGAGTGTCTTTTAATACTGTGTAAGCATACATATTAACACATGTGCAATTAAACGTGTGCATTTACGGGGTGATTTCTCAGGCTTAAAAGCTCGCCTTTTATTAAAAAGGTAAGTGCAAACTGTTTTCATTCTGAAGGGCACAAACCACGTTAGATTTCATGCTCAAGAGTAAGCTCAGCACACAGCTTGGTCATATTACAACCGGAGGGGCGAACTGACAACATGGTATACAAAGAGATCCTTAACAAATAATTATTGATTCATTTTCCCTCAGTTTAAAAAGGTTTACTTTTCTTCTTAATAAAAATTTTAAAGCAGTACTTCGCTGCTGCGAAGCGCGGGTATTTTGATATATATCAAAATATATCGCGTCATCACGCCTCCCACGTAAGCACGTGAACTGACCCGCTGCCGTTTGCAATGCCATATTCGCGAGATACAAGTTTAATGAGAAGACACGAGGTATAAACGACAGTTTGGATCACTTTGTAACAGAGTTAGAATTGCTGTAGCGAGCAACTTTTAACTGCCGGGCACGGTGTAAACCGTAAGTTTAAATTAACTTTATACAAACGCTCCCGCTGCCGTTTGCAATGCCATATTCGCGAGATACAAGTTTAATGAGAAGACATGAGGTATAAACGACAGTTTGGATCACTTTGTAACAGAGTTAAAATTGCTGTAGCGAGAAACTTTTAACTGCCGGGTCTTAGCCACCATTAAATAAACCCGTGGACATCGCAACATCACACAAGAGAGCGGCTCACGTGAAGTAACTGAACGCAGCAGGAGTGATCACTTCGATGAATCAAACCTGTTCAAAAAACACATTACACAATTGATAAGGTACGAAAACAATATGAAACCGATTGTGGATTTGCGTACAGCCACTGAAACTTTGTGACGGCACGAGACTTCGGGTC